>NC_049203.1:66759868-66784868 GCF_013347855.1 Anguilla anguilla | reverse complement strand
GTTAAAGCAATTTTAGCAATTTGCGAAATGCTTACTTCTCCTAAGTATTGCTCAGTGAAAGTTAGAATCTCCTCTTTATACCTCATTTTTGTTCTTGTTATCAAAACTGTTTATTTAAGCAACCGTTGTAAAATGGTAAATGAAACAAGAGATGGACAAGAACACGCTGTTCACTGTTCATTTATGGATACATTTGATTGAGCCATTTAACAAGAGGTCAGTGGTAATGAAGTCTTTCAAAGGTGTGGAAAAGTTTTTATTTTATTTTATTTTATTTTTTTATTGTAGCAGCAGTATCTTACATAGTCTCACGCATCCACACATTTTATTGTCCATCTCATTTTACTGGACCTATGGGATGGATTTGCATTGGTGTTCATGTATCAGAGATAATTTATCAGTGCTGATTGTACATGTCATTCTCTCTTCCTGCCCCCCAAAAAAGGGTTCCTGAACATCCAGTCCTGGCCGGAGAACATGACAGACCTGAGTGTCTTCTCCAACCTGGCAACCATTGGTGGAAGGTCACTGTATAGGTAAGCAATAAAAGTGGCTTCATGATGAAACAAGAAAGCCAGCGAGTTCAGTTTCTAATCCACAACAACTCAACACATTTGAAGAGCACCAACAACATTTCTGCTTTTGACTTCTAGTGATATGACTCTCAAGTAATCATGCCAAACTATCCCAGTGTAAATACAGTGGAGATTAAGGATGTCTCCCATTGACCTGAATCAGAAACTGCTTATGAAAGAACAAATGTAATTCTCAGTTGTCACAGTTAGTCAGCTATATACATATTTAAAAATGAATGTCACCCTCACCGCAGAGTTGATAATTAGTTTTTGGAACAGTACATTTTGCGTCCAGTACATTAAAGCAGCAGAATAAATAGGGCGAGGTTTAAGAGGTCCCAAGCAGCATTAAAACAGGGCTATTAAATGGATATAAATAAGTGCTTGTGTTGTTCTCATAATTTATCATTTTTGGTGAGCGAGCCAAAGTTTTACCCTTGTTGTAAATGGAGATCTTTATGAGGATTTTGCCCCCACCCCCCGCCCCGGTTGTCTTGTAAAGGGTGTGTAATTCCTCCTTATTCTCATAGAATAGCTCAGATTACCCTTCATTCTTGCTATAGCTGTCAATATAGTTTCATCTATAGAGGACGTTAACTGTTTTTAGCAGAGCATGCTCAAAGGACTTCAGGAAAGGTCAGAGGTCAGGGAGTGTTCGGATTTGTGGTGGAGGTCCAGTGGTGTCGTTTGCGGAGAACTGCACTGTCATTGGCTGAGACTCTGGCTGTGCTGAAACACAGTGTCACAGAGGTGTGGACTCTGTCTGCCAGTGTGGATTATCCTACATGAGTGTGTCTGAGGAAGCCCAACCAATGCGGCAATTATTTCATTTC
The DNA here is from genome assembly GCF_013347855.1 of Anguilla anguilla. Classification (NCBI taxonomy): domain Eukaryota; kingdom Metazoa; phylum Chordata; class Actinopteri; order Anguilliformes; family Anguillidae; genus Anguilla; species Anguilla anguilla. The sequence goes on along the minus strand of NC_049203.1, from coordinate 66,783,460 downwards.
ACACAGTGTGTGGGGCAACAGGAGCCCCAAGTCACCTGACACCATGAGAGAGACGGAGAGAGCGAGAGAAGGAGAGATAGGGGGGAGAGAGTGAGGGGAAGTTAAAGTGAGAGGGAGAGAGGGTGAGATAGGGAGATAGAGAGAGAGAGAGGGAGAGGGAGAGAGAGATATGGAGAGAGGGAGAGAGAGAGAGAGACCATGAAAAGTTATATATATATATATTGCCTGTGACAAAATACTATAAACTGCGATTCATTGTTATTATACAAATATTGATAACATATTTTATTAAAATATAATTTAGAACTTTTTGTTATTAGTCAGATTATAATTGCTATTACGATGGCCATTAGTGTTCCTGTTTGTTTATTGTGACTGTTATAATTTCTTTTCAATATTTTATTTGTACAAACAGTATGCTTTGGCAATGGAGATATTGAATATCTCTAAATGTTTCTGTCCCGTGTATTGCTGTTCTGCATTCTGACCATCTCAACAGATGTTAACAATATTTCTATTGGACTTTCCCACCGCACCCCCCCCCCCTCCCCCACAGTGGTATCTCCCTGCTGATCCTGAAGCAGCAGTGGATCTCCTCCCTGCAGCTGCAGTCACTGAGCGAGATCAGCGCCGGCAACGTCTACATCACCAACAACAGCCAGCTCTGCTACTACAACACGGTCAACTGGACCAGCCTCTTCCGCACCGGCAACCAGAAGGTCCTGATCCGGAACAACCGCGAACCCAGGGAGTGCAGTGAGTCTACGTGCCCCCCTCCCCCCAGAAACTATCGCCCCACTATCGCACTGAACCCCTAAACGTGTGTCTGATCTACACCTGTGATAATTACGCCCTGCTGCCAATGAGCTCACCTTATCATCTGACCTCACATTTTACTCCTGTCGAAGAATAACTGCTCAATTTGGATCAAGCTCTGTTCTGAGCAGAATGCGGCTATTGCTGTTGTGGTGAAAATACCAACTGTGTAGTCTGACCGACTGGGTTAGCTCCAAAATGGCTGCCAGATTTGCCAGCAAAGTCCAGCTTGGAAGCTATTCTGATGGACCACAGACTTTGTTTGAGGTAGACCTGTCAGTGAAAGCTAGTAACAGCTTCTCTGAGCATTTCATTTCACTTTTTTTTTCTTCTTTCTTCTTTTACTTTTTTTTTTCATTTTAAATAGCAAACAGTAGCACAAAAGAAAAGTATGCCCTTTGACTTTTGTAAAAAAAATTACCGGCAATGTCAAAGCTTTGCAGTACACTGAATCACACCTGCTTTGAAGCTTTGAAAGCTTACCTGGAAGTGTTAAGCAGACATTCATGTGAAACGGCGTCATCCGGTGCTCCTTGCCACTGCTGACACTGCCGCGACGTATTCGCCACGCTTGAGCTCGTGATGGCGAGGAGGACGGTCGCGACGCAGGACACAGCTGGAGATCTCCTGACATTGGGGCGCAGAGGACAGACCGCGGGGGGCTGGTGTGACCCCTCTCCCCATGTGGCTGTCCACACCTGGACGGGCCCGGCAGGAAGACTGGGGTGGAGACCGGGGTTTGGCTCTTGCTGGGGGGGGGGGGGGGGGGGGTGTAAGGGAAGGAGAAGAGAGGGCGGGGAAGGGGGGTTCATTCTGGTGTGAAGATCATACCTCCATCCCCCACCCCTCCCTCCCCCCCCCCAACCTTCCTCAGAAGCTTCTAGAAGAGATTTCAAGGTGCGCAACGTCAGCCGCCGCCCGCCACAGCCCTGTGCTAACGAGGTGGATGTGATATTGACCCGGGGCGAGTCGTTTGCCGAGCTAAGTGCGCAGTTAGCGCCATTAGGTCCTATTCAACTTTTGGGCCGCTGCGCAGTAATCAGATCAAGTGAGTTATCGAGTGATGGGCTTGCAATGAACCCCAGCCCGGGGGGGTGGGATGGGGGGGGACCTCTGGAAACCTTGGTTGAGGATTGTGGGATTGCTGTCGGTCATCGGTGCCTGGACACAGTGCGAGTGCTGTCTGACCTCCCCACCTCTGGATTTGTCATGGGGAGATGGTGATGAAGATCCAAATCCTTTTCTTTCTATCCTCCTTTCTTTCGGCAGAACAGGGTGTTATTTTGAGCTGGTGATCATGTTTGTTTCTCCACATCAGCGGCTTCCAAACGGCACAGCAACAACCCGCCCCCCCCCCCCCCCGCCCCTCCCTAGAGTCCCACCTCGGCCTTCAACATCAGCACAGCGCATACTGTGCATCTGCAGCAGGGCGCTAAGCTTTGAAGCGGCCAAATTTCTGATATCTCTGCGTCTTCATTATAATCCCCCCCCCACACACACACACACACACACATGCACACACACACACACACACGCACAAACAGAAACACAAACACATAGGCACACCATCACCCCCATTACCATTAGTGTGCCTGTGTGTTTTTCCTTCTTTTTTTTTTTTTTGGTTGTTTTTGTTTTTCTGTTCCCTCAGTGACCTAAAGCACTAAATACACACTGAGCTTTGGAACATGAACAGAACGGGCTTTCATTTCTCCAAACAGGCTGTGTTCTTTTATTCACATAGCCTTCGTTCCCATTGATTTTAAACTCGCTCCCTCTCCCTCTCAAGAGCTTTTTTTTTTTTCAAAATATTCCGTGCGTGGCACCGAAAAGACAAAAACGCTCCGAGCCCGAAGCTGGGCTTGGTATTGAAAAGCCGATATCGTTTAGAATCCATGTTTTGCTGCTTTTTTGAGACTTATTTATTTCAGTCCAGCAGAGGACCCGTCCATTTTTAGAGAACGAGCGCCCCAGCCACATATCCAGAACACAAGGCTATCAAATGTTTTTTATTTATTTATTTATTTTTTTTAATGTGCTTTTGGCTCGGCGGTGGGCATCGTTGTCACATGGTTGATGCGAGGTTCTGAAAATGTTACTCTCTATGCCAGGCGGAAACAAGGGGGCATCCAGAGAGAGAGAGAGAGAGATAAAGAGAGAGAGAGAGATAAAGAGAGGGAGAGAGAGAGAGAGAGAGAGAGAGAGAGAGAGAGAGAGAGAGAGACACTTGAATACACCTAAGGGAGCTTTAATGGACTTAAGTACAGCAGTAGTGGACCAGTCAGTCATGTCCATTAGTCCCCTCCTCACCCAGCCATTGATCGAGGGGGGGGGGGGGGGCAGGGGGGGCCGGTGGTGGGGGGGTTATCCACACTGAGTGAGCGGGATGCTACTCTGCAATGGCACTAACAAAAGTCGGTCATGGTGTGTATTTGTATAGCACTTTTTTTTTTGGTTTACAGAAAACTCAGAAAGATGTAGAGTAGCAAAAAAAACGAGCAAAATACAGGCCTGAACCCCCAAATAGCAAGCACATGAGGTCAAACCCAGCACCCAGCAAACTTCCGCAGGAGTCAAACCCTGGTCTCCCCCCCACCCATATGGCACCCCTATACAGTATGCTCTAATATTGTTTGAGGGCCCCCTGACTCTTGAAATCATCCTAACCCCCTCCCAGTGCCCCCCGTTTGGCACCCACCCCTGCCACCCCTGCCCAGCACTTCTCTTCAGCCCTGGCACAAAAACACGGAGCCACCGTCCCTGCTGGCCCCCGCACACGATCGTCTCCGCAGTCTCTTCCTAACGAGTGCAGCCCGTGTGCTAAACCTCACGATTCCAGCTCGCTTGTTGTCTCCGCATTTCGACAAAGGATACACGCGCACACGCTTTTGAAAATACCCTGAGGGCCATACACCGGGAGTTATGTTTTGTTTTGTTTTTTTGTTGTTTTTTTTTCAATTACAATATGACCAGAATTTCAACTTTCCGACAGTGTAACCCAGCAACGTAGAATTTTCTGTGTCTCTTTAGGAATCGCCTAAAAAATGAGTTAAAAGCCGTCCAATCACTATTCATGGAGTATTGCTGTTGTTTTATATATACAGCTGTCAACATAACAGCTCATTTCAAAAGGGGAATTAGTAAAATCAAGCCTATTATTATGACAGCTCTAATGTAGTTGTTATAATTGTAATGCAGTTGTTATAATCTGTTATAAACATGTTACAAACGTGTTATAACAGTGTTATAAATGTGTTATATCTCTGTCCTGCAGCCCTGGAGCGGATGGTGTGTGACCCCTTGTGCTCGGACGGCGGGTGCTGGGGCCCGGGACCGGACCAGTGCCTGTCCTGCCGTTTCTTCAGCAGGGGGCGCATCTGCGTGGAGTCCTGCAACCTGTACGAAGGGTAAGCTGACGTCCCGGGGGACCGCGGAACACCGTCTCGTGTTTTTAAGAATCGTGGATGACACACACACCCACACGCATGCACACACACACACACACACACGCACACACACACACACGCACGCAGCGTGGAGCGAGAAACCCCCAGGTTTTCGCAGAAAGCGTGACAGTAACGCCGCGTCCTTCGCGTGTCTCAGAAACGTCTGTAGCGCTCGTCTGAACTCTGAGCCTCAGGCCCGCTTTTGCCGCCATCTTGCGTGGTAATGAATCACATCAGATAACCGCGCGGATATCATCAAGGGAGAAGTCCTGGGAGCTTAGCGTTAGCGCTTCACGCGCCGCACAAACCCGGAGCGGGGAACACGCGCTCTCGCGTTTCAAAAACATCCGCCGTCCTGCGCGAGCCGCGGCGGGAAGAAAAACCGCCGAAGCCGCCCGTTCTCGCGGTAACGCAAACACGAGCGGCGCGAGGGCGTTTCACGTCTGCCCCACGCCCTTGTCCCCCGGGGGGCCACCGTCGCCTCTCACCGTGACCCCGAATTAAAGGCGCGCTGAATCGAACCCGCAGCTCCGGCGGACGCTCCCGTCGGCGGGTTCTCTCTCGAAGCGGCGACGAGGCGGGCGCGCTACGCGGGGCTCTGGAGCGAGGCGGGAGGAAACGGCGCTCAGCTGTCGCGAGTGGGCGGGGCCTGTCTGGAACTTTCTACCCGTGAGGTGTCCTCTGCTGTAAGACTAGCGTGGTGCAGTGTGCCGTTTCATCTCTAGTGTATCCAACAGTGCCCGAGAGGTACACAATTTTTTTTTTTTTTTTTAACTTTAATTCAGCTTTCTTTCTGCCATATGTGCCTGCGTGTTTGGACATATGCATAGAGTATATTCATTTACAGTGCACAAGATACAGGACGTGGTTTATTTTTTGTTTATTTTTCGAAAATGAACTTAAGTGTTGCCAGAACTGTGAGGCAGCATATGACGCAAAGCATTCCAAGAAAAGTGATATAGCTTTTGAATAAAGACAGATGCACTTTCCCCACACTTTAAACCATTCTTTCAACATTAAAAGATGGATTTATTTTTATATTTGGTGGTGTAATTGCTGTATTATGCATATTTATCTCAAGTCGGTTTTTGAGAAAATTGGCTAATTCATTAAGTGAGTCATAATACAGTGTGTTTGTGATAAGACTATCATATATACTGGTGTGTTTCATTCTGAAAATAAATGAACAACCGATCTGTCACATATCTTAGACGGCGTGGCATTTTTCATACATTTCTGCTTGAAAAAAATAGTGAAAAGCAGTCAGATTTTTCTTTTATTTATGACAGATTAATATCACCGGTTTTATGTGTTTAGCAAAATAAATTAATGCACTTCTTCAAATGCTTATTTTCCATTTAATGACAGCAGATCTGTAGTCAGGCTGTCATGTGATCAGGGATTTTCTTTACGGCACGCAGTGCTTCCAGCTAGCTCATACCAGTGCTGGACTAAACCTAGTGTAGAAGTTTCCGGGACAGTCCTGAAATGTAAGGCCGCACACAATGCCTTTGTTCTCACACACTGAAGCTGCCCTCCAGCGAAGACATATTTTAATTAAGCCATACAGCGTGAGAGGCCATGCTGTATCATGGTCATAATCATAGTCATGGCTACAGCTGCACAATACAGCACGGTCATGTTGCGTTTATAAAACATTTACAACATATAGAAACAATAGGTTGATGACAGAATACTGCTTATTTTATAATATTATTTTTTAAGTAACGTTTTTTTCTATGGAGTGATACTATTTACAAACAGGCTGTTTGAGTAGCTGTTACTGTATCGGATTTATAATCGACGAATAATCATCGGTCTCAGCCAATCAGCATCCAGGAATCGAAGCGACCCTGTTTTGTAATGCTTCTTCTTGCATTCCCAACCCAGAGTCTCGAGGTCTAAAACCCAGCTTCGCACCAGGCATGCTGTGGTCGACAAAAGACTGACGAGCTCAAAGAGGTACGGTAGGGGGAGGGCGAGACGAACGGCATGGCTGCCTGTGCACGTGACCACTGCTCGTTCACCAGCAGGAGGCGCCGCGCACAAACACAGCCTGTTTTCCGCAGTGCGCTCCTGAAGCACTCTGTGCTTGTGGATATCCCACGTGTTCACGCGTGAAGCAGGGATATTTTTATACTTAAGAAATTATACTTGCCTTTTCTTTTCTTCAGTACCAGTCAATCAATGGTTGCGAGCACACATTAGTGATTGTAGAGTTTAACCAGAAAGTTGTTATAGCGTAGGGCGGGTAACATTTTGACAGATGAGACTGACTTCTGCCCCACCCCTCCTAACCCCATGTCACATCCCAAGGTCTCCTTCACATAACCACCCACACACCCCCCCTCCCCCCCCCCACACCCCCACCCACCCCCCAAGCCACTCACACTTTCAGGGCAAGCTTGCCTCTGTCTGCTTCACAATGTGACACTCTCTATTTCTGTTTCTAAGAGCCAGTACCTCCTTACCTGTCCATCCTCCCTGTCTGTTAGTCCTGCTGTGAACCCCAATCATATTCAGCCATCCAGCCAATGCACCAATCACATTCAGCCACCCAGAGCCAAGCCTGCTCATTGGTTCAGGAAAGTGATAGGTGAAATAGTTTCAGGGGTTGATCTTGAATGCTGTTTGTGGCCAACCACATAAAAACTGTGCTTTGTTTTTGTTTAAAAAAAAGAAAAAAAACACAGCTCGGTTACATTAGTGGACTGTCTAGTTTGCTGCTGTGCAAAAAACGACAAATGAAATTTAAAAAGCACAATTTCGAACGATGTTGCAAAACTCAAAAGTGTAAGAGGGACGGGCTTCCCCAATGTGACTGGGGCGGTCACGGGACAGTACCTCAGCTGGACCGCCCCCTGCGAGAGGGCGAAGGGGAAGCAGCTGGAAGCGACGAACGGGCTGGCTCGCGATGCCGGGATTCGGGGGGGGGGGGGGGGGGTGGACTTACGCCAGATAAGCGAGCGGGGGGGGGGGGGGGGGGGAGAGAGAAAAGAAAAAAAAAACGGTTTAATTAAAAAGCCACTCCTGCGGATTGGGCGACCGGCGTGTGGCGGGGTGGTGAGGCGGGACAGGCCCCGGGCCCCGGGCCCCGCTAATCCCGCTCTGCGCTCCGTCTCACAGCGCTGGCGCGGGACAGTGAGAGGCGACGCTCCCGAAACGGGAACGAGTCTCTGTTTCACCCCCCCCCCCCTTCCCCCGAGGAGAGAGAGGGGGGCACAGCAGCCTCGGTTTGGTCATGATTGTCCCCGCCCCCCCGTTTCGGAAGAAAACCAGAAAGAAAGCTCTTTATTGCCCAGCTTGGGGATGCTTGGGGGTTCCCGCCAAAAAAACAATATCTGAAGAGAACGAACTTTCGGGAAAAGAACGAACGCCAGCATGCTAATAACTGAGGAAGACCTGGGGTTATAACGGCAAAGCCTTTCCAAAAACGGAGACGTGTCTGAGGTGACGGACCAGTGACGCACTTTGGAGACCAGGCATCTGTTTTTGGAGGAGACCTTTGCGGGGATTTGCTAGTCCAGAACACGCGGGGCAACAGAGGCCAGGAGCCCCGTTCCTCCCTCCCTGCTTGCCTGCACAGTGACATTCCGGGTGTCCTTCTTCGTCTCTTAGGCCTAATGCCATGCTCATATTCACCGGCACTCTTCTAAGGCTGCTACTAATTCTACAGTAAAGAATAATATTGAACATTTTTTTCCCCAGTCTCTTTCTTTTCTCTGTGTGCTTTATATTTTTTAATTAAGAAGAAGAAGAAGGAGACAGAAGAAGAAAAAAAATGAATGGTTTTAAAGTGAACATTGCTGGACAAAGGATTGGCTCTGTCATAATCCAATGTGTGTTTTTTTTTCATGCCTAGATAAACAGTAGTCAGTTGTAATTGAATTCTTCCTCCCAGAGAGTCGATCCCCTTTAATTAAAAAGCAGAAAGAACACATGTTCCCCGGCTGAGCCTGGACTTAATCCATCCTGTTGGACACGGGCACGGTGGTGGGGTCTGGTGGGTGAGGGTGTGAGATTTTGGTCAGGAGGTAGTGTGGGTGTTATGGGAATGGGGGGGATTTTTGGGGAGAACAGTACCACAGTGGTGGAAGTCTGAATATAGCTAGCAACTTCCATATGGTGCGTGCGTGTGTATGTGTGTGTGTGTGTGTGTGTGTGCCTGCGCATGTGTACTGTATGTATGTCTGTGCGTGTGTGCATGTGTGTGCGCGTGTGTGTGTGCGTGCGTTTGTGTGTGCGTGCGTGTGTACGAGAACGCGTTTGTGCGTGCGTGTGTGTGTATTTGTGTGCGTGTGTGTACGATGTGCATGCGTGCGTCTCTCTGCAAGTGTGTCTGTGATTGAATCTAATACCCCTGGCCTCTGTAGTTTTAAACTTTAACACAAACAGTATATCTCTTTGAGATTCTTTAGGCTTAAACAGGATCTGAGAGGTTTTTTTGCTGCTGCATTAGCAGCAGTAAGATTTCATGACCGGCAGTTATGATGAAGTCTGAGCGATGTGCTGGCTCCTCTAGCTCCAAGTGCTTCATTCTCAGACAGGTACGTCATCATGCTGTAGTGTTTTGGCTCGCTGTCTCGTTTCCGTGTCCAATAAAAACCCCCTCAGATCCACCCCTGGACCGGCTTGATTGAAAGTGGGAAAACATTAATAAGAATATAAATGGAAGGCTGTCAATGTCTTCTTCTTCTTCTTCTTCTTTATCATCTTATTTTCCCTCTCCTCCTCCTCCTTCTTCGTCCAAGGTAATCTCCTCAGCTAGCCCTTTTGGAAAAAAAAAAAAAAAAAAAAAGAGAGAGCGAGAGAGAGAAAAAGTTCAGAGAAGCTTCTCTCGTCCTCCCAGAAGGCCGAGCGGGCCCTGTGTTTGTAAATTAATTATAGCTCCGTTAATTATTCATCGGTCCCGTCACTCGCTTATTTAGAATATTGATCCAGCTCAAGGCCACACTTAATCACAACAGCCTCTCGGCCGGGCCGGCTGTTGGGAGTAACGCGCTCCGCCGATTCGCGGATTCTCCCGCCGGGAAGGGGACGGCTCGGTAACTGGATTCGGGGGTGGATCTGGCGCCCCTGGAGAATTTAACCGACTCCGGGGCGGAGCTGCTCATTGGCCGAGGCGGGGCGATCGACGTAATTCGCTCTCCGAGGAAAAGCGGTCCGGCTTGTTTGGGCCGGTTCGTCGTTAGCGACGTTAGCGACGTTAGCGGCTGGATTGAGCGATTGCATACCTGTGTCGCGTGCTTTGCGTTTGACTAACCTCAGAGAATATGACGTGGCCCGGTAGTCACAATTGAATAAGCACTCTGGTAATGCCCTGCTAATCAAATATCTTTTTATTCCATTGAACAGAACAAATTTATTGTAGCCCAGAATCACCGTGATGTGAAAGGGTCTTTTACCTCTTGATAATAACGTGTGGGGAAGCAGTGCAGTACAATGGGTAGGGGAAGTGCTCTTGTAACCTAAAGGTCGCAGGTTCGATTCCCAGTTAGGCCCCTGCTATTGTACCATTGAGCGAGGTGCTTGAATTGCTGAGTTGCTTCAGTCCACATCCAGCCTATAAAAGGATACGATGTAAAAAAAAGTTTTGTGAAAGTCGTTCTCAATAAGAGCGTCTGCTGAACGGCAGTAATGTGAAGCCGGCACAATTTTCTCTCCCCGCTTTTCAGAGTGTTGAACATAAGATGGTTTCATTCACACCTGTGCATTCATCCCGTCAACTCCCATTCACTGGTGTGCAGTCAGCTCAGGAATTTGAAGTAATCTGAATCTCTCTCTCTCTCTCTCTCTCTCTCTTTTTCTCTCTATGTCTCTCTCTCTCTCAGGGATGTGCGTGAGTTTGCCAACGGTTCGGTCTGCCTGGAATGCGATGCCCAGTGTGAGAGGGCTGAGGACGACATGCTGACGTGCCACGGCCCGGTAAGATGCAGCCCGGCCCTGCACTGATTGTACTTACCCCCTTTAAAGTGTGAGATCACACGTACTGCATGTGATCGGAATGTTCTCAGCTGAACGTTCTAATGCTGATGTCACAATCGACACTGGCGACTGAGAGCATGGGACTCATATTTGCGCGCTGTTAGCTAGTGTGCTGTTCCCTAATAGAAAAAAAAAACTGCCATTATGCCTGAACATTGACCACTCACATCCCTCTCCAGCACGGCCTCTGTTTTTCCAAAGGGATGGCACAGCCTGCCCTAGGTTGCAGGTAAACACGGTGATAAATAAAGCTTTTCTGTGTTAGAAATGTCGACAGTGACAGTCTTTTTCAGAATTGGCAGTGAAAAGGTGATGTATCTACCTGACCCACCGGAGATGAGTGGATGAGTTGTTTTTTTTTTCTTCTTGTTTTACGAGGGTCTGTTAAATGGGTATTTGTGGATATCGGCAGTGTAAAGAACATTTATGACGGCCCTGCGGGAGAGCCACACGGGCTTCCTGAAGGGGCGGGCCATAGCCTCCCCCACTTCGGCCATGCTGGGGGGGGGGGGGGGGGGATGGCAGGGGGGGCAGTCCTCCCAAACTAGCGCCTGATATGTGACGGAGGCCCGAGCCGCCTTGTGTGTTATTGACGTTTCGAACACAAGAGGCTGTCCGTTGTCAGATCAAATACGCGCTGACACTGACAGCATCAAAGGCTCTCGGGTCTGTGTGAAGCTCCAGGCACAGGGCTGCTTAACTGAAGAGGCTGCAGTAAATTTCATTAGCCGCAGTCCAGCAGTTACGTTTTTATTCTTTGTTTCTTTTGTTTTGTTTTGTTTTGTTTTTCAGCCTTTGTAATTGCCAAATTTAAAGTATTTATTCGTTTATTAGGGTTGGATTCCTGGATGCAATTTACACCTTCCCTGGTGGTAGAAAGGCACATTAAATGTGTCACTGCGTTTAAAACTGCCATGTTATACTGTGATCATTATGATATCCTTATGTGAGTGTGCATACGCTGCATGTGCAAGAGTAGATATGCGCTCACACACTCAAACACACACACGCACTCATGCACACATAAACACACACACACACATGCACTCACACGCACATACTCACAAATGCACAGGCACACACAGGCACACACATGCACACACACACACACACAGACGCACCGGCACATACACACACACACACACAGGAACATGCACGCACACACACACACACACACACACGCACACAGAATCCAGCAGATGTTTCGTGGTTACGGCATGGCGAGCCCTGCTCCCGTGAGAAGCTGTTTTTGTCCTCACGTCCGTCAGGAAGCGCGCGTCCGTCAGTCTGCGCGTCTCCTAGCGCCCGTAGCGCTGCCTGTGCTGAGAGTCTCCTTAACGGCCCCCCTCTCCTGTCTCCTCTCTCACAGCCTCCATTATTATCTCCATAAATCCTCCCCGTGTCCGTGCTTATGGTTATTGTGCGTGCTTTGAGGGATGGTTATGATCCTCGGCCTGGTTGCTTACTCTTTTATACGTTTCTCTCCTCCTCCTCCTCCTCCTCTCCCGCACGCCCCCCCCCCCCCCCTCGTCCCCCCCCCCCCATGCCCCCCCCCCCCACCCCGGCTGTGGAACACAGGGTCCCGATCACTGTGTTAAGTGCTCACACTTCAAAGACGGCCCCAACTGCGTGGAGAAGTGCCCGGATGGCCTGCAGGGGGCCAACAGCTTCATCTTCAAATACGCAGAGGCCAACAAGGAGTGCCACCCCTGCCACACCAACTGCACACAGGGGTAAGACTGAGCGTGCACGTGTGTGTGTGTGTGCGTGTGTGTGTGTGTGTGTGTGTGTACGATTATTATTATTATTGTTATTATTATTATTATTATTATTATTATTGAGAGTGGTGGAGCAGTGGTTAGCACTGTCGCCTCAAGGCAAAAAGGTCCTCAAAATACTCAAATAATTTAAAAAAATATATATTTGAAAAAATCTAATAAGTGGGAAGCTATGACCCAAAAATGCCACAGTCCAGACAAAGTACAATGTCCACAACATGATCTCCAACACACAGCAGTTCTCAGGAAAAAGATCCATCCTTAGGCCTCAGAGAAAGGCCTATTTATCCAGCCCACTGATCAGGCAATGGGTAGCAGCGGAGCTAACTGGAATGAGCTTCAGCTGCTACCCAGCCTGCATGTAGGCTGGGCAAGGGGCGACATAGCTCAGGAGGTAAGAGCAGTTGTCTTGCAGTCCGAAGGTTGCCGGTTCGATCCCCGCCCTGGGCGTGTCGAAGTGTCCTTAAGCAAGACACCTAATCCCTAACTGCTCTGGTGAATGAGAGGCATCAATTGTAAAGCGCTTTGGATAAAAGCGCTATATAAATGCAGTCCATTTACCATGCATGTAGTGCTGACACTGTCCACCAGGGGCAGTGTCACACCTCCATTTTTGGCACCACAATATAAATTACAGCTCGCTCACTGGGGAGAGTGCCAGTGAGGGTGTTTGGTCTGAACACGCACAGGCCATGGCTCTCTCAGCCTCTACCCCCACCACAGTGGGGGGAATCGGACCGACGCTGTTTGAGGGCAAAGAGAGTGGAACCCGCAAACACAGGTGGTCAGCGCGGTCCTTGTCACCTGCTAATTAGCGGCAGCATCACTGGAGGTCGGAGCCGCGCGGCGGGGATAGGAGTCGCAGCCGAGGAGGATCCCAGTCCTCGGCTGCGTAATTCGGTCTGCCCCCTAGTGGCCGCCTGCCCCCCTCTGCAGTCTCCGGCGATAGGGCCCTTTCGCTGAGGGAAGTGCTCCGTGTTGTATTTATTAATACTGAGGGGCAGAGCTCTCTGGTCTTCGGCTTTCAGAAGTATTTATAAAACTGGCTCTTGACCCAGCAGGTTATATTTCAGTGCTATCTATAACAATCTCTCAGTCGATTGTTTGAATCCCTTCCCAGTTTTTTTTTTTTCTTTTCTTTTTCTTTTTTTTCTGTTAGAATTGCCCGGCGAAATTGACACGGCATGAGACTGAACAGGAGAAAGAGCTTTTTTTTTTGTCCGTCTCTGTTGAAGGTTTTAATGAACTCTCCTGTCTCCCTCCCAGGTGCATTGGACCCCGGATACAAGACTGCGTGGGGATGATGGACAGGTACATTCCACCAATCATAACCTCTCTATCCCCCTCCTGCTGGTAGGCAGTAGATTGGTACTAGTAAGCAAAATATTTCTGTGGGTCCATGTATATTCAAACAGTCGCACATTTTCCCCACTGGTTTATTTATGACATCATCAATCATCAAAGTGACAAGCCCCCTGCCCCGCCCCCTTTATCAAGTAATTTCTGGTGCTAGGTTAGAAGAATGTAATTATTTATTATTCTGGTTTTTTTTTCAAGCACATACACACACACACTCCATGTTCCCTCTCTCTGCTCTCTCTCTCTCTCTCCCTCTCTCTCTCTCTGTCTCTCTCATACACACACACACTCTCCACACTCTCTCTCACAGATACACACACACACACACACACACCCCACACTCTCTCTCTTATACACACACTCCATGCTCCCTCTCCCTGCTCTCTCTCTCTCTCTCACTCTCTCATACACACACACCCTCTCCACGCTCTCTCTCTCTCTGCTCTGCTTGGAGAGAGCGAGGGTCATGTTTGACCCGTGAGGCTGGCGGGCCTGCGGTCTCCCTCGAGCCCGGGGGGAGCCGTGACAGACAGTGACGAGCGTGTCATGTGACTGTGGCTCCTCAGGGTCACGGTGGGGTCACAGAGAGCAGTCAGAAGGGACGGACGCTGACCCGCCAGGCTGTCCTGTTAGGAAGCCTGTGCTCTCATTTCTGTGTAGATAGTGGCTCAACACCAATAAGGACAAAGGGACAAACCCCACATTCGATTTAAGAAACTACTGTATTAAAATATTGTTTTTTGTCTCAAGAAATGAATTGGATTCATTAACTGGATAGTCACTTTGCACAAGATGTGATGAGAGTTTAAGGTAGAATGGGGCCATAGCATTTCTAAGGAAAAAACAACAAAAGCAATTAAAATTAGTTAAATCTTTAACTAAATAATCTGTTTAACGACAATTTAAATATTTTATCAGATTGTATATGTGGTCATATCAGTCATAAGAGATGTTGTTTGTTGTGTTCATGTTCGTTTGTTGCATGACTTTAAGTAATTAACGTTTGTATAGCCTGTTTGTTAAATGCATGTTGATTTGGTTCTGTGTAGAATACTAATTTAACGGTAATTGTTCTGGCTACAGCCGCCCCACAGTAGCACCTGTGTTATTGGGTAAGCAGGTTCCCGGTGTAATCAGTAACCGCAGAAACAGAACGCGCTGTCTGACAGCAGACATGTTATGACCGGCGAGGGAAATCACATCCACACACGGCGTCTCCCCTCCCCGAGGTCTCACCAATCTAGCCAGGCCGCCCGTCGCCGGCACCGCACAGAGGTGTTACCTGGACTCCGGCCCCGTGGTGTTCCATACCCAGGGGTGACAGCAGATGGGTGTGTGTGTGTGTGTGTGTGTGTGTTTGTATGTGTGCGTGTGTGCCTGTTTGTATGTGTGTGTGCCTGTGTGTGTGTGTGCGCGTATGTGAGTGTATGTGCGCACATGTGCGTGCGTGTGTGTGTGTGCGCGTATGTGAGTGTATGTGCGCACATGTGCGTGCGTGTGTGCGTGCGTGTGTGTGTTAGTACTGTTGGCTTTGCAGGGGATCAATAAGGTCAACACGGGGATGATGAGTAGAGTTAATTATATCCACCTTTTTCTCTTTCTTTTTCTTTGGGCTTCTCTCCTTTTCTCTCCAGTATTTATCTATGTGCCAGTTTCTATTTTTCTTGGGCTTCCCCCGTCCTCATCGTTTAATTCCTCTCGTAAAACATAGTTTACACTCTCTCCGTAAAAAATCAAGCACATCGTCAAAACATATTTGTGGCCGCATGCTAAAAGCTCTCTTTCTCAGCAGGAAATGCTGCATCCACAGTAAAATGTCCAGTGTTACTTCAGCTCTGTCAACACCGTTCCAATTGGGACCGTATATCTATTCTATACTCTGTAAGAGTTGATTCAACACTGACCTGTTAACTGTGTTATTCATGTTTCTGGATTACCTGGATAGAGAGAAAGCTCTATGCATAAGGCCACAGACATACTGTACACTTACGTAAACACACACTCCTGAGTGCCCCACGATATCGTAAAACAACGGTTAGCGTGTCAGCTACACGCCCGTGGGTATACTTCCACTCACGCTATGCGCTTGTAGTCACACGGGCATAGAGTGGTGTAACACATCCACGGCTAAAGATGACGCAGACGATATCAGAACAGGAGAGTACAAGAGAGGCAAATGATTAAAAAAACGACAAACAGAGGCTGACGATTAACGACATGACCGTGAAGTCAAAAGTCTTTCTCTGATTCACTTCTGGCTCGGTAAACTGAAATTTAAAAAAAAAAACGGTTTGCCTCGTTCGCCCTGGAAGAGAAAAGAGCGCCGCTAAATGTTTTTTTATTTTATTTTATTTTTTTTCGAGCGTGAAAAAGATTTACGAATAAGGACTTTACGGGGAACTCACGGGAGACGTTCGGGACGGGAGGTCAAAGGCAGCGAACGCGCGAGCGAATCGACGAGCCGACGAGCGAATCGACGAGCCGCAGAATTAATTTTTGATTAATGAGACAAGGGGGGGGGGGCGGATTGGGCGGACGACGCGAAAACCGAAACCGCCGCATTAGCGGCAACAGGCGCAATCTGAGGAGACGCACGCGCCAGAGTCACCCCCGCCGGAGCCGCTTCGGAACACGATGGCGAGTACCAGCTGGCGATTTGCGGCCGCGTTACAACAGACCCCCGGGGCACTTGGTTTCAATTGATTAGGGCTATCAGCGCCTCGGATTGGAAATTGAAGCGGTTAGCCGACGAGCGAATAGAATTTGACGGCGAGACCAGCTGCGGCTGCTGGAGCCCTGCGACGGGACCGCGTTTAAGCAGGGAAACCCTTCCAGCGCGCCAGCGACACTGAAGCACCGCTGCGCAGGAGAGAGAGAGAGAGAGAGCTTCTGAAATGCATGCTGGGGTATAGCCACCCCGACCCAAATCGCCACATGTTCAAATCCATATTTCTCCGTTCAAATTAGCCAAATTAGCCAGTGTTCGACGGTGCGCAGAACTGTAAAATCAGTGCTATTTATTCAGCTTGCATAGATGAGTTAATCCTGTAAATGACCCTTGCACATGTTTTTGCACATGCTTTAAATTTACGGGAGGCAACATAAATTGTATATGTCTTTACATCTGTAGTTTGCCAGTGTCAGTGCTGTGGCTCTGCATTTGGGGGAAGGGGAGTGGGCTTGTTTTAAAAGAATTTCAACTTTGCTGATGACAGGCAAATGGCATGGTTCAACAGAGTTCAGATTGAGCAGAGTTTTCCACTCGCTCGGTTTGAAGATTTAATCAAATCTTGTCGCAGATTTAAGCACTAGTGACCCAAATGCAAACTTCACCCGCAGGAATTCCACTTTGAATACAACTGTTCAGTAATATTCCCCTCGACTGTACTGCTGCGTGACTCATCTGTAACTCCCCAGGCCTTTCGCTAGCTAGCTGCTAATACATATTAATATTTTTTCTCTCGCTTTGTGTAGATTTTGGTTTTGAGTTCAGTTCAAAAAGGCAAAACACAAATGGGTAGATGCTGGGTTACCGTTGTTTTCCGACATTGTGTGAAAAAAAAACAGAATGTAAACAAGATTACATCTGTTATATGTTGGAGAAATTTGGAATCCACGCGTTACCTAGTTACCTAGCAACAGCAGGGATTCAATTGAACAGTTAAAGTTTTGATTTTCATTGTCTTCTGTGTACTCATATTTACCAAGTATTATGTTTTATAATTGTACAGGCATTGAGCAACTAATATATAGTGCAGTCCGTAAGCATTTGGACAGTGACGCATTTTCTGTTTGTTTTAGAAATGAAATCGTGAGTATGAGGTTAAAGTGCAAGCTTTCATTTGGGGATATTTACATCCATATTGGGTGAACCTTGTAGGAATTAGAGCCCGTTTTATACATTGTTCCCGTATTTTTATGACACCACAAGTAATGATACATTGACGATATGGTGATGTATGTGAATTACATACACTTCCAAATGTGCGAAAAAACTCGCACGCACGCACACACACACACACGAGACTACTCCTATGCACGTGTCAAACATTTCTGCAGCATGCACACAAGGGCTTGCAAGAAGAGACAAACTGTTACCTGAAAGTTAGAGATTGCACATACACATTACTGTTATTACACACACGTGTGTGTTCTCACATGCGCTCCTTACTGATGCACCACATGTAATTATTGCTTCGTTTTATTGTATTTGCTGCAGTCTTTTTGGGTTTCAATGGCACTGCTCCCTCGAAATCACTTCACAACCAACATACTGTACCATGATACATAATAGTAATTGCATAAACACTTTTTGAGTGCAGTTACAAATAAAGATTTGGGGAATAAAATATGCCTGCAATATACAGTACGCAGCAGATGAAAGCTTTTGAGATTTAGGAGGTGTTCCTCCCTACCGTAAAATGCGGCTTTAAAAATGTGTGCTTTGTTGACAATCCAGTAGGGAATATTCTAGAGTTCAACCCAGTGATCCACAATAAGGTGTGTTAGTCCTGTGATTATCACCAATGCTATCGCTGTGCTGTGATTGTATTTCCCCCCCCCCACTAAATAATCTTCCTTATATTATTGCAGTGAAATGTCGGTTATGCAACCAGTTTCTTAAAGTTTTTTCTTCGTTTTTTTTTCCCCTTCACCCTGGAAAGAAGCTAGTAGTGAAACTACCACACTGGTTCCGCTACTGATTTCATGCACCCCCCCCCCCCGAAAACCCCCGCATCCCAAACCCCCCCCCCCCCCCGTCTGTCCTCCACGAAAAAGCAGAGTCAGGCAGAGTTGGTGTGAAATTGTCCGGTGGGGGTGTGGGGGGGGGGGGGGTGATGTGGCCCTCTTCAATGTAGGTAAATGAACGCCGCATGGGGCGAGAGAGATGGGCAGATAGCGTGGTGAGAGAGTCCCGGGGGCAGGGCCCGGCGCTGTGCCCGGGTGGGGGGGGGCTCTGTGGCGCTGGCCCGCGGATCGATACTTTATTAACCTGAGAGATACTCCACTGGGGCGGGGGGGGGGGACGAGCTCATCTGACCCGCTGGCGCCCCGGTGTGAAGAGAATGCTTCCTCGCCCGTCCTCTTCCTCTCCTCCCGTCGCTTTGGTTTAATCTGGAGCGGCCGGCCCCCGCTGGCGGGTCTGTGGCCCCCCCACCGCCGCGCGGGACAGATAAATAACGGCCGCCCGTGTAGTTTGGAGGGAGAAGCCCTTTAATCACGTCCCCCCCCTCTTCCATTCTGTGAAATGAAGCCAAAGTTTGACTTCATAAATCCAAATCTCCCTGAACAAGGAGCGAGGGAGAAGACGATGCGGAGGATGCTGAACACGCTGATGTCTGTTGATGGGTTTGGCCCTGTCAAAATGTGTGTGTGAGTGTGTGTGTGTGTGTGTGTGCGCGTGCACGTGAGTTTGTGTGTGTGCGTATGTTGGTACACATTTGCGTATGTGTGCGCGTGTGAGTGCGTGTGTATGTGTGTGTGTTTGCGTGTGTGTCTGTCTCTCTGAGCGTACGGCTGCTGTATTCCTGGGAAGTACGTGGAATCACTAATAATACTTAGGAGATCCCCTGCCGTTCCGTCCCCACCACTGACCCCTTTAATGCCCAAAATAGTTTTTGGGCTTTGTGGCAGAACAGGAGCGCGTGGCACAGCTGGCACGGGCTTCGCTCTGTGCGTCTCCCCGGGTGAAGCGAGTCGAGCTCCATCGCGCTTAGCGGAGCCGCCTCGCGCTCGTGCCGTGCAGTCGTTCGGCCGGCTCCCTTCGCCTGGTTTAACGTGCGCCGCTCGAGCGCCGCGAGCTTCGCGCCGGCGGCGGCGGCCAAGTCCCAAATCCATCTGCCTGTTAGCGGGAGGAAGTAGCGCTCGAGCGCGGACCTGGCGGGCAGCTGGGCGTGGCGGAAGTGGATCGTGGAAGTGTGTGTGTGTGTCCGTGTGTGTGTGTGTGCGTGTGTGTGTGTGTGTGCATGTGTGTGTGTGTGTGTGCATGTGTGTGTGTGTGTGTCCATGTGTGTGTGTGTGTGTGTGTGTGTGTGTGTGCATGTTCATGTGTGTTCTCGTCTGCGCGCTTGACGAGAAAGGCTTCAAACGGGGAAGGAACGGTTCGTGCTGCTTCTTAATTCGAAAGCGTCTCTTGAATCGCGTGCGGCCAACGAAAGTGGACAAGCAACAAACAGCACGGGCAATAAAATCCTCAGATTTTCAAAGGAGACGACAATAATTCAGAATGTAGAAATGTGCAAGAATGTACAGCAAACTGTCGCTAGCCAAGTCAATCATCAGTTTGATCCTTGGCCTTGATAAAAATGTGTCCGGTGTCCAAAGTCCAGTAACTGCACCAGAAAAGATTGTTTTTTTCTTTCCTTTACCTAAACTGGACACTGTCCTTTCCTCTGTACGTTCTCTCTTTCTTAGATCCTTTCTTTGTGCCACTCTATCTCTCTCTTGTCTCATTTATTTTTCTGTCTGGCAAACCTACAGTCTGTTTCTCTGCCTCATATGCATGGGTGTGTTTTAGTGTACCAAATAAAGAGTTTTGCCAAAAGAGATTTACAGGTTAGAATACTTTCTTTCTCCACCTTCTCTTTCTCCCTGTCTCTCTTTCTCTCTCAAAACAAATATGAAAAATATGATTGGTGGAGGGGATAGGTAAGATGTGGTTGTTGTAGTTTGACCTGGGACAGAGTGATGGAGTTTCAGTATTATAAAGCAATGGAGGGCTTGAGTGTGTTTCAGAATGTGTGGTGAAGTTTTAGAATTATACGGGTGTTTTATGTTCAGTGGAGGGAGGTGTGCTTTTTTGCACATGGAATAGGGAGAGGGAATGGAATAAGTTTCCTTCTTTGTGACAGATTTGTGTTTTTTTCTGTATAATCTTGTTTTTTTTTGTTTTTTATTTGTCTTTGTTTTCATTTATGTAATGTCATTGGTGTGCTGAGAGTGGAAATGAAAGATGGTTAAAATTCAAATTCAAAAAGAGTTTTGCCAAAAGAGATTTATAGGTTGGAATCTCTCTCTCCCCCTCCCCATCCTTCTCTCGCTCTCTCTCTTTCTCTCTCTTTCTCTCGCTCTCCCCCTCCCCATCTCTCTCCCCCCCCCTCCCCTCTTTCTATCCCTCTCTCCCCCATCTCTCTCTCTCCCTCCCACCCCCCTCTCTCTTTCCCCCCCTGTCCCCCTCTCCCCTGCAGAACTCCCCTCATAGCGGCTGGCATTATCGGGGGTCTGTTCGTGGTGGTCATCGTGGCGCTGAGCGTGGCCATCTACATCCGTCGCAAGAGCATCAAGAAGAAGAGGGCCCTGCGTCGCTTCCTGGAGACGGAGGTGAGCCGCGTGGCGTCTGTCATTAAACGAGTGTTTGCGTTTGCACAGCGTCATCTAAAGACATGTTCTCACACTGCACTTTCCAGATGGGAAATAAAGTGAAAATTAAGCCCCACCCCCTTTAAATGTGAACAGGCTGAGTTCTGGGAAGTGTAGTAAGGAATAGCTGAGAAAGAACAAACATACTAGAGTTGCAGGATTTCACGGTTTTCTTGTAACCACAGTATGCAAACTAATTTAAACTGATGTTGTTCATTCATGTAACGTTTCTCGTGTGCCTTGCTTTTTTAAAAAAAATAAGGCTTTCATTAATTTGTACGATACATTTTACGTGTGGAC
Organism: Anguilla anguilla; assembly: GCF_013347855.1. Classification (NCBI taxonomy): domain Eukaryota; kingdom Metazoa; phylum Chordata; class Actinopteri; order Anguilliformes; family Anguillidae; genus Anguilla; species Anguilla anguilla. The sequence continues at coordinate 66,762,417 of NC_049203.1, read as the reverse complement.
CCTACAATGTTTGTTTCAGTGTTGATTTGCAGTCAACACTGAATGCTTTTATTTATTTAATTACTTATTTTTTGTTTTTATCATTATCTCAATTACATTTTCAGAAACATCCCTAGTATAGTTATATGATTGCAACACTAGCCGGCTCGTGATGTTTTTATTACCATGTGTAATGCACTTTTGGAAGCTGCTTTGACTAAAAGTGTCCTCCAAGTGATTAAATTGCGAGTGGAAAATTGAATGCCGCCGGTGAGCTCATTCAAGCGTTCTATTGGCTCTTTCATACCATGGCTCCGCCCACTTCCTCCTACAGATTAACATGAAAGAGGACATGAAGTTTATTACAATGCCCAGAGTTCATTAGCGCCCAAACTGACTGAAGGATTAATTAAAGCGAGACCTAATGAGATCATAAAGCAGTAAGGACTTCAATAGCATGCCACTAAAGAGCGTTCATAAAACAAACCCTTTTGTTTGTTTCGTTCAGGCTTTAACAAGTTCAGAGCCTCTGCTGAACGCTTCCTTGGGCTAAGCTTTGCGTAGCAGGTGTGGAGGAAGGGCCAATGTTAAAACGGAGAACTTTTGTTTCTAACAAGTTGTCTTCTTTTGCTCAGTTTGCAAATTTAATTGGCTTCTGCTGTGCAATGCTACCCTAGTATGGATTTGTACTTTTTTTTAGTTTGCTGTATGTATTTAACAAACATGAATCCAGTACAAGGATGGCCATTCTGTACAGTACAATACAATGCTGTGTTATACTACATTACATTACATTACAGGCATTTAGCAGACGCTCTTATCCAGAGCGACTTACACAACTTTTTTTTTATTTATTTTTTTTACACTGTATCCATTTATACAGCTGGATATATACTGAAGCAATGCAGGTTAAGTACCTTGCTCAAGGGTACAACGGCAGTGTCCTTACCCGGGAATCGAACCTGCGACCTTTCGGTTTCAAGCGCAGTTCCTTACCCACTGTGCCACAATCCGTCCACATAGTGTGTATATACTACACACTACTATACAATACTGAACTACGCTAAAGTAAAGTATAGTACACACTGTACAGCAGTGCGTTATAACAGAGCTAACTACCCTGGTCCTGGAGAGTCACAGTGGGACCTGGTTTCTGTAGCTACTCCACACTTAAAATGCCCTGTGAACTGCAGTATGGTGATACATGAAACTGATATATTTCTAATAAATCATTATTGCGCATCACAGACAGTGTAGCATTATTGAAGGGTTCTTGTCTTCCTTGCTGAAAGTGAACTTGTGGTAGCTAGCAGGAATGCTAACCCGCAGGACGCATTTAGTATTCAGTGGAGTGAACAGCTTCTCATTGCAGGGAAGGGGCCATGTTTTCCTTCCTGTCTGTCCACAGTCCTGAAAAGAGAAGCACTACCTGTCACTGCGCGTTTGGATAATCTGCAGGCTCTGTGTCAAGCGTTATTGACAGCTGTCAGTTAGGCCTGCTCATCCTCCTCTGTAGAGAATTTATTTATTTTTTTTGTCCTTAAAAAAATGAACTTAAAAACCTTCAACTCTTCTAAGTGCAGACATCCAGACCAATTAGTTTAGCCTTCAGTTGGATGCATGCATTGTACCCAGAAAGAATACTAAGAAATATTTTGGGTGGGGAAGAATGTTTTAGAGAAATTGGTGATGATGTCATCAGCTTGCGGTGATTGGCTGCGAAAAAGAGCGGGACCATTAAATCACACCCCCCTGAATGAAGACGTGGAGGAAGGACAGCAGACTTTTTGAGATCTGCTGCTTGCGGAGGACAGAGAGAGAAAGAAAAAGAGAGAGGGAGGGAGAGAGAGAGGAGAGAAAGAGAGAGAGAGCTACTGTATGTCACCTGGGACATTAAAGCCTTGTTTAATGTCACCTGTTGGAAGAAAGGACTTTGATATATCCCCTGCCTCTCTCACGCAGTCAGATTTACGCATACATGATGGAAGTCTTTTCAGTCCTCACTGGGGAATCGTTTTCTCTCTCTCTCTCTCTCTCTCTCTACCACTGCAATGACAGTTGTAGATCTTTCATATTCAAATTCATATTTAATCATATTCAAAGGCTCCATTGATATGAGTTACTGTATATTTCATTACTGTACATACTGGCTAGAGGAAATATAGCGACAATAAAAAAGCGTGACATCAACAGCATCAACTACTGCATCAACAAATAACATTTTAAATGAGTAATTATTCAGTTGCAGTGGCAGAGGGATATAAGAGGATTGAGTAGTAGTGTTGAGAGCTGGGCCTTTTCAGTTAGGGGGACAAAGGCTTCCCTGTTTGAATGTTTCATCATCATTATTATTATTATTATTATTATTATTATTATTAGTAGTAGTAGTAGTAGTAGTAGTAGTACACTCCTGGATGAAAAGATCTGTTATTTTATTGGCAATTTTTATGCCGCACTTATTACCTGTGCATATTGATTTAACAATATTTTGTGTTTAGCCCCCTACATCGCTTTCACGAAGTTTGTAGAATAAGTCAATATCCCAAATTGAATCAAATGCTTTTTGCCAA